>NC_059460.1:60304213-60329213 GCF_905237065.1 Salmo salar
CTGTCTGTCTGTCTGTCTGTCTGTCTGTCTGTCTGTCTGTCTGTCTGTCTGTCTGTCTGTCTGTCTGTCTGTCTGTCTGTCTGTCTGTCTGTCTGAGCCTGGTGCCAGTCGGAGCTGGACAGGGCAGGGGGTCAGCAGGGCACTGGGCTGCTTACTGACGTGTAGCACTAGCTACACATAAAGTGAGAGAGGGAGGGAGTGGGAGGGAGGGACACAAAAAGGGAAAAAGAGGTGAAAAAGAGATGAGGGGGAGAGAGAGAGGGTGAGTGGGTAAAGAGAAATAGTATTTATATGGGGGAGAGGGGGATAAATTGTTAATACACTTGTAATTGAATGCAAATTAAAGCAGAATTTTGACCTGCAGCTGTGAAAGCAATCACCACCACTACATGCTGATAAATCACACAGGTAAAGATGCAGATGTGAACAGTTCTTTGCTGTGGAGGCTCCACCTGGGAAATAGGGTGTGAACACAGCCATTGGACTTAACTGGGGCACCAGAGACTCCAAGAATGTACAATATTGTATTATTCCATCTGCAGTTTTCGGCTTCATCCGCTATAGGCTCTGGTCAAAAGTAATGCACTATGTAGGGGATAGGGTTCCATTTGGGACAGAGCCATCTTCTGCATCTCTACCAACGGCAGGTGATGGTAGCCAGTTCACCTAACAGTACTATTGTCAGGCCCGGGATACAAACCACTCACGTACACGTTCCCATGGGATTGAGCTGCACTGTGATTATTGCAGTTGCAACACATTTCAAGGTGTCTTCATTTCTACAGTAAATGTGGAAAGGACTGCCATGGCAAAAGATGAAGAATTTGAGAGGATCGTGAAGCTATGCTACTGTAATATAGATGGCGCCCTCTACCTTTCAAGAGTAGGGGATTGCCATTTTATTAACTAAGATTGGCACAACACACATGCCAGGGCTAGGGGAGGGGAAAAAGGTGTGTACACCCAAACAATATGTAATAAGCATACACACACACAACCACCCCCGCTCCCTCCAAATATCCCCTCCCCCCCACCCCTCCTCCCTTAACCCACACCCAGGATATGACATAAGCTGATAAGAGCAGGCACCGGGGGCAACGTGGGGGCATGATGAGCAGGTCTCTCTCATCACTCTAAAATAAGGCTAAATACAGAGATTACCCCACTGCTGCCACTGCTCCTCCTCCTCAGTCAGTCCTGTGATTATGATGGACTGCGTCCCAAATGGCACCCTATTCCCCATGAAGTGTTCTACTTATGACCAGGTCCCATAGGGCTCAAGTCAAAAGCAGTGCACTTACATGGGGAATAGGGTGCCATTTGGGACGCGGACATGGTGATCGCCACAGATTCACAGACTCTGCTGAATGAGGACAGGAGAGGAGAGAGGCCACAAATTGATGGGATTAATCCACAGAGAGAAAGGGGGGGAGATAGGGAGAGATGGAGAGAGATGGAAAGGGGGTGAAAGATAAGGGAAGGGAGAGAGAGGGAGAGAGAGAGAGAGGGAGAGAGAGAGGGGGAGAGAGAGAGGAAAAGAGAGAGAGGGGAAGAGAGAGAGAGAGAGAGAGAGAGAGAGAGAGAGAGAGAGAGAGAGAGAGAGAGAGAGAGAGAGAAAGAGAACAATGTTTAAAAATCATGCATTTGGTTTGTGTTTATAAACATTTAGGCCTGTACCATGCAGAAAAATCGTTGTTGGTCATGGTCATGGTTGGGTTCAATTCCTTTTCAATTCATGAAATAAACGGAAATTCCAATTCCAATTATCCTCAATGCTTCTGTATGAGAAAAATGTGGAATTGGAATTTCAGTTAACCCCAAACCTGGTGGTGGTACCAACCAGTCTTGTTGCCAATGTAAAAATGGCCTCACAATGATGGATGTGTAGGCATACTACTAAAGTACCTGTATACGACCACTAGATGACACCCATGCATCATATACAGAGTCAGAGCTCAAAGGTGCTGATTTATACACTGAGTGTACAAACATTAAGAACACATTTTACATTTTAGTCCTTTAGCAGACACTCTTATCCAGAGCATACATTTCATTTCATGCATTTAATTTTTTTTTTTTTATATATATATACTGCTCAAAAAAATAAAGGGAACACTTAAACAACACAATGTAACTCCAAGTCAATCGCACTTCTGTGAAATCAAACTGTCCACTTAGGAAGCAACACTGATTGACAATAAATTCCACATGCTCTTGTGCAAATGGAATAGACAACAGGTGGAAATTATAGGCAATTAGCAAGACACCCCCAATAAAGGAGTGGTTCTGCAGGTGGTGACCACAGACCACTTCTCAGTTCCTATGCTTCCTGGCTGATGTTTTGGTCACTTTTGAATCTTGGCGGTGCTTTCACTCTAGAGGTAGCATGAGACGGAGTCTACAACCCACACAAGTGGCTCAGGTAGTGCAGCTCATCCAGGATGGCACATCAATGCGAGCTGTGGCAAGAAGGTTTGCTGTGTCTGTCAGCGTAGTGTCCAGAGCATGGAGGCGCTACCAGGAGACAGGCCAGTACATCAGGAGACGTGGAGGAGGCCGTAGGAGGGCAACAACCCAGCAGCAGGACCGCTACCTCCGCCTTTGTGCAAGGAGGAGCAGGAGGAGCACTGCCAGAGCCCTGCAAAATGACCTCCAGCAGGCCACAAATGTGCATGTGTCTGCTCAAACGGTCAGAAACAGACTCCATGAGGGTGGTATGAGGGCCCGACGTCCACAGGTGGGGGTTGTGCTTACAGCCCAACACCGTGCAGGACGTTTGGCATTTGCCAGAGAACACCAAGATTGGCAAATTCACCACCGGCGCCCTGTGCTCTTCACAGATGAAAGCAGGTTCACACTGAGCACATGTGACAGACGTGACAGAGTCTGGAGACGCCGTGGAGAACGTTCTGCTGCCTGCAACATCCTCCAGCATGACCGGTTTGGCTGTGGGTCAGTCATGGTGTGGGGTGGCATTTCTTTGGGGGGCCACACAGCCCTCCATGTGCTCGCCAGAGGTAGCCTGACTGCCATTAGGTACCGAGGTGAGATTCTCAGACCCCTTGTGAGACCATATGCTGGTGCGGTTGGCCCTGGGTTCCTCCTAATGCAAGACAATGCTAGACCTCATGTGGCTGGAGTGTGTCAGCAGTTCCTGCAAGAGGAAGGCATTGATGCGATGGACTAGCCCGCCCGTTCCCCAGACCTGAATCCAATTGAGCACATCTGGGACATCATGTCTTCTCCATCCACCAACGCCACGTTGCACCACAGACTGTCCAGGTGTTGGCGGATGCTTTAGTCCAGGTCTGGGAGGAGATCCCTCAGGAGACCATCCGCCACCTCATCAGGAGCATGCCCAGGCGTTGTAGGGAGGTCATACAGGCACGTGGAGGCCTCACACACTACTGAGCCTCATTTTGACTTGTTTTAAGGACATTACATCAAAGTTGGATCAGCCTGTAGTGTGGTTTTCCACTTTAATTTTGAGTGTGACTCCAAATCCAGACCTCCATGGGTTGATAAATTGGATTTCCATTGATTATTCTTGTGTGATTTTGTTGTCAGCACATTCAACTATGTAAAGAAAAATGTATTTAATAAGATTATTTCATTCAGATCTAGGATGTGTTATTTTAGTGTTCCCTTAATTTTTTTGAGCAGTGTAATTTTTGTTGTTGTACTGGCCCCCCGTGGGAATCAAACCCACAACCCTGGGGTTGCACACACCATGCTCTACCAACTGAGCCACAGGGAACACCTGCTCTTTCCACGACATAGAATGAACTGGTGAATCCAGGTGAAAGCTATCATCCCTTATTGATGTCACTTGTTAAATCCTCTTTAATCAGTGTAGATGAAGGGGAGGAGACAGGTTAAAGAAGTAATTTTTAAAGAAGTATTTTTAAGCCTTGAGACAATTGAGACATGGATTGTGTATGTGTGCCATTCAGAGGGTGAATGGGCAAGACAAACATTTAAGTGCCTTTGAACGGGGTATGGTAGTAGGTGCCAGGTGCACCGGTTTGTGTCAAGAACTGCAATGCTGCTGGGTTTTTCACACTCTACAGTTTCCGGTGTGTATCAAGAATGGTCCACCACCCAAAGGACATCGAGCCAACTTTATATAACTGTGGGAAGCATTGGAGTCAACATGGGCCAGCATCCCTGTGGAACGGTTTTGACACCTTGTAGACCCCATGCCCTGACGAAATGTGACTGTTCTGAGGGCAAGGGGGGAGGGGCTCTGCAACTCAATATTGGGAAGGTGTTCTTCATGTTTGGTATACTCAGTGAACACCAACTGGCATAATACACTTTAATGCATTTAACCAGCTTCAACCCCTTCTGGGGGAACAGAAACAGAGTCATAGGCTACTAGGGCCATATACAGTTGAAGTCGGAAGTTTACATACACTTAGGTTGGAGTCATTAAAACTCGTTTTTCAACCACTCCACACATTTCTTGTTAACAAACTATAGTTTTGGCAAGTTGGTTAGTACATCTACTTTGTGCATGACACAAGTCATTTTTCCAACAATTGTTTACAGACAGATTATTTCACTTACAATTCACTGTATCACAATTCCAGTGGGTCAGAAGTTTGCATACACTAAGTTGACTGTGCCTTTAAACAGCTTGGAAAATGCCAGTAAATGATGTCATGGCTTTAGAAGCTTCTGATAGGCTAATTGGCATCATTTGAGTCAATTGGAGGTGTACCTGTGGATGTATTTCAAGGCCTACCTTTAAACTCAGTGCCTCTTTGCTTGACATCATGGGAAAATCAAAAGATATCAGCCAAGACCTCAGAAATGTTTTTGTAGACATCCACAAGTCTGGTTCATCCTTGGGAGCAATTTCCAAATGCCTGAAGGTACCACGTTCATCTGTACAAACAATAGTACGCAAGTATAAACACCATGGGACCACGCAGCCATCATACCGCTCAGGAAAGAGACGCGTTCCGTCTCCTAGTGATGAATGTACTTTGGTGCGAAAAGTGCAAATCAATCCCAGAACAACAGCAAAGGACCCTGTGAAGATGTTACAGTTACGTTATGAAACAGTTACAAAAGTATCTATATCCACAGTAAAACGAGTCCTATATCGACATAACCTGAAAGGCCGCTCAATAAGGAAGAAGCCACTGCTCCAAAACCGCCATAAAAAAACCAGACTACGGTTTGCAACTGTACATGGGGACATGTACTTTTTGGAGAAATGTCCTCTGGTCTGATGAAAAAAATAGAACTGTTTGGCCATAATGACCATCAATTTGTTTGGAGGGAAAAGGGGGATGCTTGCAAGCCGAAGAACACCTTCCCAACCGTGAAACACGGGGGTGGCAGCATCATGTTGTGGGGGTGCTTTGCTGCAGGAGGGACTGGTGCACTTCAAAAAATAGATGGCATCATGAGGGAGGAAAATTATGTGGATATTATGAAGCAACATCTCAAGACATCAATCAGGAAGTTAAAGCTTGGTTGCAAATGGTTCATCCAAATGGACAATGACCCCAAGCATACTTCCAAAGTTGTGGAAAATGGCTTAAGGGCAACAAAGTCAAGGTATTGGAGTGGCCATCACAAAGCCCTGACCTCATCCTATAGAAAATTTGTGGGCGGAACTGAAAAAGCGTGTGCGAGCAAGGAGGCCTACAAACCTGACTCGGTTACACCAGCTCTGTCAGGAGGAATGGGCTACCCAAAATTCACCCAACTTATTGTGGGAAGCTTGTGGAAGGCTACCCGAAACGTTTGACCCAAGTTAAACAATTTAAAGCCAATGCTACTAAATACTAATTGAGTGTATGCAAACTTCTGACCCACTGAGAATGTGATGAAAGAAATAAAAGCTTATATAAAGCATTCTCTCTTCTATTATTCTGACATTTCACCTTCTTAAAATAAAGTGGTGATCCTAACTGACCTAAAACAAGGAATTTCTACTAGGATTAAATGTCAGGAATTGTGAAAACTGAGTTTAAATGTATTTGGCTAAGGTGTATGTAAACTTACGACTTCAACTGTATCTTATTTTAGCGTTGGTGATAATGGGTTGTCAGGATAGGTTCTTAACTAGGGGGCCTAGGATCCTAGGAGGGCCTCAGAGAGCTTTCAGGTGGTCCCTCAAAAGCCAGGTAGAAAACTAACAAGTAGAAACTAACAGCAGTAAGGCTGAAATATCTCACATTTGATAGAAGAGTACTGTTTAACAGGTATAACAAAAATGAAAAGCAATGTTAATTTTGATATTTTGAGTCTTGATAACGAATACCTATCACAATTTACTCTTACATAAAAATGTCATCTTTGAAGTAGGGGTTCCCCAGGTTTTTTGAATGCATTTTATGAGGGCCTCGAAACAGAAAAGGTTGAGAACCACCGGCCAAGAGGTTTAAGGTCGAGCTTAAAAATGGAATTATGGGAACCTGAGGGCTACTGGTCTCTGATACCAGGTACCCTCTCCTGCCGTCGTGGACTTGAGCAAGGCACTTAAGTACTGAAACTGCAAGCAGCCACGGAGTAATCCACTTTTGGGCAGCCGCTCCCCCCCCCGACAACCAGCAGAAATAGCCAATGGTGAATTACACCCACAACATTGGTCATACCAGCACCTTAGCCATATATTTAACTTTGCTCCCATCTTGCCCATAACATAGGCTATAACTAATATTCAGCGTCATCTGTTGTAATGGTCACGGTAATGTAATAAAGCAAAAGGAAGGTGTTTGGGACTTACAGGCAGACAGATCCGGAGGATCTACAAAGAGATAGCCAAATAAAAACGCAAGTATTGTAGACCCTTAGACATCCATGGTTATCAAGAGTCGGAGTCATTTCCTTCAGGACATGAATCTATACCAGGACAGATATAGGCCTACCCCAAGTATCTAAAACAAGCGTTCATCGTTTCATTTGATTTGAGTTATTTAGCCAGGATGGTCCACTCAGTAACAATTGCCAATGTTTTCCAGGGAGTCCTGGAGCATAAGAAATGCTCACTAGCGATAAAAGACGACCAAGCTTGATTTCGTTTCATTTCGTTCTTTCCTCATTGAAGAGTATGGATTAACAACATGTCACTTGTTTTCCATACTTAGTGATTCCTGCCTAAACCAGCATCTGGTTCTAGACACACTGCTGTGGACAGGTTTTTTATTTTCCGTTTTTTTTTTGCCACTGGACTCCGAGCCTTGTGGTCTGCAGTACTGCTCTATGTCCTTATCGTCTGGTAGTTCATTGATTGATTGAATGTCTTTGATTGTCCAGAGTCCACTCACCTGGTTTCCCATACAGGCCTGTATCAGTCCCATAATAGAGGGGAAGATTGAAAACCAGCAGTGCTGTGGACCTCAAAGCCTGTATCTGAGAATATTTGACAATAGCTATAAACCAGATCATTTTGGCATTCATATGATTTCCTCTGAAAAGGTTTCATGTCAATATTAGCATAGCACGTCCTGAGTGTCCTGCGTCGATGCTTCTTATTTATGATGCTCTGCGTCATGCTATCATGAAAATCATATCGGCCATGGCTATTACAACACAGCATATACAATAGTATCACATTGAAATGAATAGGGCTATTGTTGCATTGTTTTTTCACTCACTACGCCATGCATGCTGCCACGTACTGGACACCTGGGTCCGTATGTCTCCCTCCCCAATTCAAGATGGACGCCCTGTCCCGGTTCAGAGTTTGGACGGTCACAAAGAATGCGTGGCCATTGAAGATCTTCCTCTTTTCTCAATATATATTCTTCAAATGAGCTACATTGGGGATGAGAAATTAAAGCCACACATCAGTCTCTAAGTGCCCTGTCATAGAGTGACAACGTTGACAGAATGGTCCGACTTATCGCTCTATCTGGGCTCTGTCTTCTTTTGCCCCTCTTTCATTCCACCTTGTCCTCCATCTGCACTCTGGTGAGTCTGTCTGTGTCACCTTGGGCACCACCCATCAGTATCCATTCCCACTAGTCCTGCCAGGCGTGTGGGTATCTCTAAGCTAGGGGGCTCTCTCAGAGCCCAGCCCTGATTATCTTGGTTCAATTGACTCATTTAAGTAATTGTACCTTGGTGGTCTACGTGGTTTACTCTTTGGTTTGGTGTGCAATTAGCATTGATTCTATATTTTATCTGATTTTAAGAAGCAGTGATATATAAAAATCCCTGTTATTTAGCCTAAATGCATAGCTAGGCCTAAATAGATTCATAAATGGGTGTCCATTGTTATGCTGTGATAGAAGTGAAATCGGTCTTCAAAACGACATCAAACGAGAACATTTCCTTCCTTCTCTCTCCGTTTTTTTGTTACTCTCTTTCTCCTTCCATTTTCATTGCCTCTCCTTCTCTTTCTGGCTGTGTGAGCGCGAGCGCAGTGACAGATGGCGAATCCCTCTTCCCTCGGGAATGCAATCTCTGTGAATGCGGGCGCATGTCAATCACCCGCGCTCATGTGATGGCTCTTGCCAATGACGTGCCAGCCATATGGCCTGGCATCATAACTGGTATGTAACCCACCCAGCCCTGGTAGAGGATGCCACACTACTGTCTCTGTGCGTTTGGGGTAGGGATAGCACAGCGAAGAAGCATCAAGCTAGGCTACAGCCGCACCTATTGGAGTGTCCGTGCAGGAGGGGTGTGGACTTGGACTGGCCACCCGGAGATGGTGTAAACAAACGCGCTTTCGCCCCTCACCGAGCTCCAAGACGGCGGTAGGTTTGCACATTTTGGGATGGTCCGAAACGAATTATGGAATTAACACCAACGAGAGAATTTACACAAATGTCGAATGGAACATTTGTTATTTCATAAAATTTATCGTTAGAGAAACAACTGCGTATCTTGGGCATTAATGAAATTATATTGTTCAGCGGTATAAGGCTGCTCTCCTCGTTGTTTTATCTCCTATCAAGTGTGGCAGATCTAATCAAAGATACAATTTAATCCTGCTCCCAGCTCTTTATTGGAGCTATCATTTAATGCGAACACGGGAGGGTTTTGATCCCACAGCGCGGAAGACTGTATGTAATAACCTAGCTAAGCATTTAATAAACTATCAATTCGATATACATTCTCCTAATGATCTACACGCATTATTTTACTCATATCGCAGGCTTATCGATGGAGCTGTGTCGTTTGCTTTGAGAGGGGGTTGGGACACTTTAAAGTCCCTCAAATCTTATCTCCGTTTGAAATGGAGACATTTCGTGACAAAACCTAAATAAAAGGAAATCATGGTGTGTGTGTGTGTGTGTGTGTGTGTGTGTGTGTGTGTGTGTGTGTGTGTGTGTGTGTGTGTGTGTGTGTGTGTGTGTCCATGCAGAGCACTATGGGAGTGATTCTCTATAGAGTTACATGTAGGTTAATTGACAGGTATTGGTTTGCGTTAATTACATTGTACTTATATGATTAGAAAAATAAAACCCCGCACTAACATGCACAGCTGGGCTCATTAGCCTACAAGAGGCATTACGTTTATCTTAACATGATCACAATATTTGGAACTCTAAAAGTGATTTAAGAACTATTTTCTAATATCAATGTTGAATGATTTATCTAAAATAGATTGATAGATTCATGAATTTATTTGGCATGATGTATTGCGGACTTGTAGCCTGTTGTGCCAAGACCAATAGGATAAATCAGTTGAAATGGAAGCTTCCTGTTTCGAAGTAGAATACTTTTCAGTCTATCAATTCATTGAGGAGCATCGTGATTTTTAATTTATTTCGATCAGTAGAAAACCTGTATTCTTACACATAATTAACCTGTTAATTGTAATTAGGCCTAACTCTTAGCGTAGTTTTCCACAGCTGATTTGATCCTCTTTTTCCAAATCCTGATACCCTCCTCCACAAATCTTTTTGAAAACTGAATCTGCTTGATAGTCACATATGCGTGGAAATGGTTCTAATTCAATGCAAATAACAATTAAGTAAAGCGTGAATATTAACAGAAATGTGCGTTTATATATGAGTATATTTGAAAATTCCACAATTTATTCTGCCTGTGTTGGAATGTGGCCAGAAATAGTGGGGGGATGCAGAATGGGGTGAATGGGTCTACCCGAGACCCAATGTGCCCCATGGGACCTTATAATAGGACCAGCACCGCAGAAACATGCTGTGAGAGGGCACGCCAAGGCACGTGCACGGGGAATTGGGGAAGAGCTTTCGTTGGGTCGCGTCTGTCGCCCTTCTATAGCAACAGAAACCCCCCAAATGTGTGAATGTAGGCTACAGCTGTTAGCCTACAACTTTAATTAGCCTACAGGACGTACAAAATTAATTAGGCAACTAAGATTGAAATATTTAATAATAGGTTATTTTTGAGGAGTAATCAAAGTAATTTTACACTTATGAATTAACAAGATGTGTAAAAGTATTGTTTTTATGCAAATACATTGTATTCTTATTATAACATTAGCATATTATATTACAGGCCTATAGAAGTTGGCTCAAGTGCAGACATAGGTCTAAAGGAATTTAGAACTTTGCATTAAACTATTATGGCTTATATGCCTATAAACCTTATTCTCTCACAGTATTTTTACTCAATCATTTACATTTTTTTGTTGCATCTCGTCTGTCAATCAAAATCAATATTTGTATAAACAAAAATCTATATTCGGATAATACATAGCCTGTACACCTATGCACTGTCTGAAACTGCTTCTCTAGGCCTTTAGTTCTCATCTGTCTTGCGATGTTTTCCAGTGCCACCATGTTGACAAGGCTATTCAGCGAGGTTCTGCCGGATGTCCAAAAGCTCTCGGGTTGGGTGGACGACAGCGAGGGCGAGGACTCCAAAACCAAGGAGGACGACCTGGGTCACCTGGAAGACGACGACTTGGATGACGGCGACGCCAGAGAGGGAAGCAGCCGGGATCAGTCCGAGATGGCTGGGGATGACGACGACGACGACGATGACGTCGACGATGAGGACTGCGGGGATGAGAACGAGGGGGGAGACAAACCCAAAAAGCGCGGCCCAAAGAAACGCAAGATGACGCCAGCAAGGATTGAGCGCTCCAAAGTGCGGCGTCAAAAAGCCAATGCACGAGAGAGAACGCGCATGCACGATTTGAACTCTGCACTGGACAATTTGCGTAAAGTAGTCCCATGTTATTCCAAAACGCAAAAACTCTCCAAGATAGAGACGCTGAGACTGGCTAAGAATTACATTTGGGCGCTCGGAGAGATATTGCGCAATGGTAAAAGGCCAGATGTGGTATCCTACGTGCAGACACTGTGCAAGGGCCTATCCCAGCCCACCACGAATCTAGTTGCTGGTTGTCTGCAGCTCAACTCTCGGAACTTCTTGACAGAGCAGTGTCCTGACGGGGCCCGCTTCCATGTCCCCAACTCCTCTTTCTCCGTGCACCCTTACTCCTACCCGTGTCCCCGTCTGTCTAGCCCTCAGTGCCAACCCGGCTCCAGTGGGCATATGAGGACCCATAACTACGGCTACGGCGACGCGGTCTACCCAGGGGCCGTCTCCCCGGAGTACAACAGCCCTGACTACGAGGGCCATCACAGTCCGCCTGTGTGCGTCAACGGCAACTTTTCCGTGAGGCAACAGGAGTCTGTGTCGCCGGATGCAGACAGGAACTATCACTATGCTATGCACTATTCTGGACTGTCTGCATCTCGGGCACCTGCTGCCCACGGCCTAGCGTTCGGCCCCTCAGGAGCGCGCAGCGGTTCCGCGCACTCTGAAAACGTGCCGCCGCCGTTTCATGACGTTCACTTACACCATGACAGGGCGCCCGTGTACGAGGAACTGAACGCCTTCTTTCACAACTGAATCCTCCAAACCCCGAACAAACCTAGCGGACCCCTAAATACCCAAATGACAATCCTAATGTTATAATAGTCTACCCATTTTGACACTGGACGAGGTTTTTTAGAGGATGGGAGATGGGGTGGCAGGAATTGAGAGAAAAAGCCCTATATTGTCAATGTTGGTCCTCTGTTTTATTGATGTCATTCCTGAACTATCATCATGTACATTTTAAGGTGTGTCAGAAATCAATATCTCCAATCAAATGTCGACCTGTATGCAGAATATGAGTGCAATCAAAACAAATGATGTATAGGCCTACATGAACGAAACATGCTATGATGAAAAAAAATAAAACGATATTTTATAACTGTCTGACATGCGGTGATTGACCACAGAAGTTCTTTCTGACTCATAATGGTATCATCTCAAATAAATGATTTGGGGTACACAGGGTATTCCACGTGAGTAGGCTAATTCATAGGAACTGAGTTAATCGAAATATTATTTTAGTGACCACAACCACTTTCTGCAGCAGATTCGTTTCCAAATCCATGATTGAAACGAATAACAATTTATCATTCAACTGACCAAACTTGAAATCCCTGTTTTAGGAATAGGCCTATAGTCTAGCCTTGTCTTCATCTAGTCTTTTTCCATCTGTGTTTTTCCCCCCTCAAGTTTAACGAACGAGAGTTTCGACCAACCCTTCATGTAACGTTATTTAGTTAGACACATTTTTTGTACACTGTCTGTGGCTTAATCTTTTAATTTGACCACTTACAAGCAAATTGCCCTCAGGCAAATAAGCATTCACAAACATCACGATTCACTTCTGAACCTATATCTATGGAGACTGTCCGTGTAACTTTCAACTTTCAATTCTTTTAACTAATTTTGGTACCAATTCTGAGCCACTCACTGCATTCTAAATACGGTTAATCGCCAAATTGTCTACGCCTATCCCTCTAAACTAGAGAAACCATACTAAATTACTTCTAATTTGACTGATGGAAATTTGACTAATGCTAATTTAGGCTTTGAGTTCCAATATGGTGATTGTTTTAGAATCAATGTGGGCTGGATGCACAATGATACGACATGGGATATAAATGGTAGCCTATTAATCAGATAACACACATTTATGATAGGAAGAAAATACAACAAATACAATTTTTGGATCATTTAAGGAGAGGAAATGAAATAGGAAACTGATTGAGTCGAGCACGAGAAATGGCTGATAGGCCTGTGATATATACTTGGAGCCTAGTGATAGACGAGAAACGGTTACACTATTAGACCTACTGCAAAACAAACTCAACCCAATATGTATTTCTAAACCATATCACATTACAATACTTGATCAGCTGCCTAATGCCCCCCCCCCAGGACAACTGACCTTTTTCATGTTTATCTTTTCTTTATGGGACATATAGACATATCGCAAATTGCTCTCAGCATATAGATGTGGAGAAACTGCACCAGAGTTTATGACACATTTGGATACGCCTTTCCTCTACTATTTTTGGTTTAGGGAATATTTTTTAAATAGCCCATATGTTGAATATATTTCAAACAAACTTATTTCCCAGTTAATTTAATATATGCAATTCATTACAGACCTACTTTTATATATTTGAAAATAAGATGAGTCAAATCAAATCAACGTTTATTTGTCGCGTACACAGATCAGTAGATGTTAAAAGCAGGTGCAGCGAAATGCTTGTATTTTATGTATTATATGTATTTTAACACCAGTTGCAACGAACAATTTTATTTGAACAAAATTAACCATCATGCTCAGCTTCTTAAAACGTAGCATTCTCGCCGAGATAACAA
The DNA here is from genome assembly GCF_905237065.1 of Salmo salar. Lineage (NCBI taxonomy): Eukaryota > Metazoa > Chordata > Actinopteri > Salmoniformes > Salmonidae > Salmo > Salmo salar. The sequence goes on from NC_059460.1 coordinate 60,317,846, forward strand.
ATGCAAGACACATTTATCACAACATGTAGGTTATATCTTTCTCTAGAAATGTGGTGGCCAATGCGAATGATATAATATTGCTTACAATATTACCATTTTACAGCATAGACCCATGTGTGTCTTTAGATGGTTAGTCCTTTATAAGCATGTTGGATTTAATATTAGCAGTGGTGGTGACTTACTGAAAGGACCCGTCACTTTGGACCGCTGCCCCGGGACCCATATGTTCCACGGTCCGTCCGTATGATAAGCAGCGGGCACTGGGGAGCACGAAGAGGGGTCTGGCCCATCAAGGGCTGCCCCTTAAACAAAAAGCGAATAATTAGCCTAATAGACTGTGTTGCACAGATATATTTCTTTGTAACTTATTTTCTGTTCAAAATCTAGCACCTAAAGTTATTTTTTTAAATATTTTTTTTATATCAAATACAATAGTCCGATTACTCAGAATATGCAGAGAAATAGAGGGGAGACATGCTAAAATAATGGCCTAAAATAACAGGCAAATGTGGGCCTGTTCAGGCAATAAAACGATCAAATAAGAAGTTCAATAGCCTTTAGTAGCCTATGTGTGAGAGCTAGCCTCGGTCTACCTCTGAAAATTATATTTGCCTGAAATAAAAACATGTTTTTTTTCGTGCCTAATATTTTAGCGTTTTAACATCAGAGGGGTCAAAGGCACTTTGGCGAGGCAAAGGCCCACCGCATTCGAGAAAACAGCTTGCTATGCTACAACTTGGCAGGTCCTCAAATGTAAGTGTCTGGACCAAACAAAAATATCGCACTCCCACAAACAGATATGAATAGTAATTGAATTATATTCATTTACAATGACTTTATAGAATAACCATATTTACAGGCATACTCGTCGTTGATGTGCCTTTCACCTTTCACTATTAAGAAGAATCCACTGAAACGTCCTCAACAATGAGAAGGGCGTGCGGCAGGCCACAGGTTGCACGGTGCAGCTGATTAGGTCGCGAATGCAAGTGTGGGATTTCAATAGGCCTATCTAAAATAACGTATGTTGTTATCTTTATACATTCCCCTGTCGTATAAAGTGAAAAATATAAAACTGCGATGAATTACAACAACATTGCAGCCTAATGAACCTGGGCCTCCTTTCCCAGTTGCGAAGTAAGCATTATGATGATCGTACCAGTTGCGTCGTTAATTACGAAGTGTTAAGTGTTAAAGTGTTTCTCAAACAAGCACGTAGAGAGAGAGAGAAAACGTTCACTAAGTGCATCTTTACACCATGTGTCGATTCTGATAGGATCGAAAGAAAAGAAAATCTTACCTTAACATTATTTATTCCAGAATACTGACGACGGATCAGCTCCTAGAGAGACATAACCACCTATGGCTGCAAATATTGATGCGGCTCATTATGCTTACCCAATATTAGGGTACTAAAATCACATATTTGTCATATTATTACGCACATATTGTCACACATCATGAAACATATTGATGAAAAATTGACAGAGTAGCCTACTGGCAAAATCCAACAATATGATTGAAATATACATTCCCATGTTGCCTATTTATCTTTTAATACAGTCATATCGGTTTTCATTTGAAGCTTCGTTTTATCTTTCACTTGTTTGTAAAAAATGGCAGAATACTTTGGCAACTTTCTATTTGTTGTCAACTTCGTTGTGAAGTTATCGGCGGTCAGTCACATGGATACCAACCTAAACATCTCGAATAAAAAGTGTGTGAATAAAAAGACGCAGAATGGCAGAAAAACGACGCACTTTGGCTGGTCTAGGACTGGTCTGGATCACTCGTAGGTGTGCTAAGGTTTTTAAGAGCAACGTTACTGACGAAAGCTCTGGGAAACAGATCCGATAGGCCACTAACGATACATCACCAGACCGTTCTAACGATCGTAACGATATGAAGGCTCTGGGAAAAGAGGCCCCGACCAAATTCTAATCTAAACTTCAGGCCTATCCTATGGACTAAATGCTGAACTCAACTATAATTTCGATAGCCACGGCAACCTTTAGGCCTATGCCTCGGGCTAGCTTGTAATTTATAAGCTATAACGGTCTCGTCATTTGGAACTCAGTTTAAGCCTCTAAGAAAAAAAGTTTCATCCCACGGTCGAGGGTGAAGGGCGGGCCATAAAGGACACATAAGGAAAGAGCGGGGCGTGCACCCCTTTTTGTGCTATCCCTTCACTTTAACTGTAATGTAGGATACAGTTTTTGGGGGGCGGGTGGTTGGCATTGGGTGGTGGCGACCGCTGCCAAAACGCTAAATGTCTCAGCACCAGTAGGCTAAGCACGGGAAGAGGAGTCCGCCCTCGCTCTGCCAGCTGTGCCACGTGCCAGCCAGCGCGCCCGGCCAAAGTGGTACTTCTGGGAGGGGCGAGTATTTCTTTCCTAATTCAGCGGCATCTGTTCATTATTCTCAAACGTTATAGGCTTAAAGAATGGTTCATGTGCGCGTTCCCGAACAAAAGTGACCTTATTATTTTTTATTATTTTTATATATATATTTTTAAATGACGACCTTGCACCTTTTACTGTAAACAGCAGAACAGTTGTCTGGGCATTTCTGAAAGGGAGAAAGAGACGTGTTCCGTAGACATATGGGGTTCTCTCAGTAGGCCTATGGGGCCTGATGACAATACAACCAACCCATTTTGCTGTGCATAGCCTTCATGACAGGTTAACATAACCAACATTTCAAGTTTATTTTTTTAAACATAAATTAGACCTACATTAACTGATATTAATGTTAAAGTGATAGAAACATGGAAGCTGGGAAGATTTGCAGAGAAACAGATCAAATACGAATAGGATTATCATAATGATTAAAATAAAAAATAATAATACATTATTACTCACATCCAATATGTAATATGATTATTATCTTTGCTATTAATTATCAACAATATTGATTTTGGTGTAGATCTAGGCCTACCAATAAAACGTATATGGTCATTATAAAATCATTCATTTGTTTTTAACCAACCCTTGTGGGCACCAAATTAGATGTTATAAATACTTTAAGCAAATATATATATTACTGGTTTGGTATTCTATTTCATACCTTTAGTTATATGCAGGATGCGATACACTTTTGAGAGGAGTTAATAACTAAGAAAATGTGAGTGGACAGACTATAAGGTAACTGAGTGGGCTTGCTTTATTCTAGTTCCAGAGAATATTGATTAATGAAATGACAAATCTCTAGTAGCCTAATTCTTATACTAAATAAACGTGTTTTTTGTTTTACACCTGAAGCCAGATGACAGCAAAATAACCCAAACGAAAATGCCTATACATGTACAGGCATAAGTAACTGTGTGCCTGTAAGTAAATTCGTTCAAATTGTCATTATCCAGAAACAAAACGTCATTTCAGCGAATAGACCTGTTTTAATCTGGCCTAACTAACTATTTTGCAACTGCTGCCAATTTTCACTAATCGGTCACTCTATCCGTGATCCACTGAAATGACGCCACGTGAGGATTGGACACTGCGTTCCAAATTGGATTTAAAATGCACACTCTCCGTCTGTGTAGTTTTATTTCAATTTACCAGATTAAACATTTGTCGGATTAATGTCCTAATTATTTTGGGGATTAAATAATCTCTGCGCTAAATTATCACTATGGTTAATCATTTTCATAACACCGTCGAAGCACAAAACATCTATCCCACATTTAGCTTGCTATGTAAAAGAGCAGTCGTCACAATGAAGAGGCGTTTGCTTAGGTTACATATGCAGCGCATGCCTCTGGTTTCTAAAATGGATAAGGAGTCGAAATCACTATTTCAGTAGTAAAAGGTGAGTGACAACATCTTGTCGTGAGACCATCATCACTCAAGCAATGCCTCCTGTGGATACTCCGGCCCATATGCCCCTCCTGTGTGACACACACACACACACACACACACACACACACACACACACACACACACACACACACACACACACACACACACACACACACACACACACACCAACCAAATAAACTGTATAAAGTTAGTATAAAGTATTAAACCTATATAAACGACATGGGCACTGCATTGAGACTGACTACGCCCACAGAGGTCAGTTTCCTCCGCAGTGGGTACTGGCTGCCACCTCAGCTCTGCCCATCCGCCTGCCCGGCCATCTCACTCTGCCAGACTGTACGCCACGCCCAGTGCCCAGTGCCCAGTGAGGAACAGAATTCCACTGCATCAGTGCACAATGGAGGTGTGTGACTCTCAAATGCTCAAACGCTCACAGGAGACAAAGCAGGGAGTTCTCTCGCATGTGTGGTCCTGTATACTACAGTATACCATACCATACCATGTGTGGTCCTGTATACTACAGTATACCATACCATGTGTGTGGTCCTGTATACTACAGTATACCATACCATGTGTGGTCCTGTATACTACAGTATACCATACCATGTGTGTGGTCCTGTATACTACAGTATACCATACTATGTGTGGTCCTGTATACTACAGTATACCATACCATGTGTGGTCCTGTATACTACAGTATACCATACCATGTGTGTGTCCTGTATACTACAGTATACCATACCATGTGTGTGGTCCTGTATACTACAGTATACCATACCATGTGTGGTCCTGTATACTACAGTATACCATACCATGTGTGTGGTCCTGTATACTACAGTATACCATACCATGTGTGGTCCTGTATACTACAGTATACCATACCATGTGTGGTCCTGTATACTACAGTATACCATACCATGTGTGTGGTCCTGTATACTACAGTATACCATACCATGTGTGTGGTCCTGTATACTACAGTATACCATACCATGTGTGTGGTCCTGTATACTACAGTATACCATACCATGTGTGTGGTCCTGTATACTACAGTATACCATACCATGTGTGGTCCTGTATACTACAGTATACCATACCATGTGTGGTCCTGTATACTACAGTATACCATACCATGTGTGGTCCTGTATACTACAGTATACCATACCATGTGTGTGGTCCTGTATACTACAGTATACCATACCATGTGTGTGGTCCTGTATACTACAGTATACCATACCATGTGTGGTCCTGTATACTACAGTATACCATACCATGTGTGTGGTCCTGTATACTACAGTATACCATACCATGTGTGTGGTCCTGTATACTACAGTATACCATACCATGTGTGGTCCTGTATACTACAGTATACCATACCATGTGTGTGGTCCTGTATACTACAGTATACCATACCATGTGTGCTTCAACATTAGCATACCACTTCACCTCAGTCTGCATATCTCAGATTCCCAATTCAGTCTGACTAAGCTGTCAATATGGTAGACCTATGTAAGTTCATTCTGTCAAGTGTCTTCGTATTGATGAGGAGGATATGTGTGGACCATATCGCAGGTACGTCGCGTGTGCCTGCGATATTTGTGTGTGTTTATACATCAGGAGTGTGTGTATACAGTGTATTATGTGCATGGGAGGGTATAGAATAGAGGTTGTTGCTGGTCTGCACAGATGGTGGGAGTGATTTTTCGGGGGGGGTAGAGGAGAGGGGTGGGCAGCTCTGACGAAGCCATGCCACGGTGGTCACGCAGGCAGCCAGTAATTGGCCCCCATATTGACCAGTTTGTGGTGCTGTGGGGCGGGCAGCCTCCCAGCTGGACCTGTCAGATGGCATCCCATCCAGCTCATTGCCCTCTCCTATCCTCTCTTACTCTCCCCCTCTTCCGTCTCTTTCTCTCCCTTTCTGTTTTTCTTTCTCAGTCTGCCTCGCTCACACGCGCACGTATGTAGATATACACATCGTATGCACGCACACACGCACGCACGCACGCACTCCCACACACACACTTTCTCTCTCGCTTGCTCTTAACTGGAACATTAGCCTATGACATGAATAATATGTTTCAATGCTATTCTTACATCCTCTGATTTGTTATTTTTTCATCTACTATAAATCTTTGCTCATGAGTTTTCATGTATTATCTATGTCAAGGTTTCAGCCTGTAATTATGCAAGGTATCAATAAACATCACATCGCAGATTATCATGGCCTCTGACTGAGGCCATTTGAACTCTTTTATTGATTTAACCTTTAATTCAAATGGCAAGCCAATTAAAAATAGATTTTATATTTGCGAAGATGAACTGTCGGAGTAGTATGTCCAGATGAGCATATCCTTCGTTTGAATTGTTAAGAAGAATTCCCGAATGTCAGCCAGGATACATTCCAACCTGGCAACGTGTGGCTCCTCGGAGGAACATTGTGAGACAACATCAGAGGAACATTGCTGAAATGAAATGAGAGGGGTTAGATAGAATGTGTCAAAAAAGGATCTAATGCATTGTTTTTGTTCTCTGTAAGAGCAGGTGGTTGCCAAGTCAGGGTTCAGCCAAACAGTCTCAGGAATGAATGAACGTGCGTTTGTGTACATGTGTGTATGTGTGCGTGTGTGTATGTGTGTTCGTGGGTGCGCATGTGTGTGTGTGTGTGTGTGTGTGTGTGTGTGTGTGTGTGTGACAGGGTTTGGGGCGGAGTAAGTGTGTATGTGTTGAAATTCAGTGGCAGCTGTTCATTAGTACATTACAACCACACTCTGGTTATTTCCGAAACAGGCAGACACACAACCAGATCGCCAGACTGGCCGACTGGCAGCACCACTGGGTATAATGGAATGGCCTGTTTCCTCAATGAATGAAACGAGGAAACAATGGACGCAAAAAGAGGGAGACTGACGCTGTCCACTATCCTCTGATTCTGAATGTCCGCTATGCTTTGTTTCCTTTAGCATTGGAACTTTTACTCCTGTGACAAAGTCACCTCAAGTACCCCCAGCCCAGAACTACCACACTCAATTCAACTATTAAATGGCTTTAATGACATGTTGATTGGTTGAATCAGGTGGGCTAGTAGTTCTGGGCTAGAACAACAAAGGGATTAGGTCTAATGAATTGAAATTGCCATTTTATTATCATTATCAAGTCCTTGGCCGAGCCAGAATGACCCACAAGGCAGGCAGCTTGATGTTACATGTCCACCCCCTGGAGAGGACGTAAATCGGTTTTATCATCATACAATGACATAGTTGAGATTTTCTTTTTTTTTTAAATGCTGAAACAACAAATAAAAGACCACGGAAGAGCAGAATGGGAATGTCCATACGGTATGTTTGGCGTAGCTTTAATGTTTGAATGTGCACACAGGGTGTTGAGAACATATGGCCCAGTGGACACTTCAATTTCTATGAGCTGTAAGTTAAACTTAAACACCTGGCTGCACCTGGAGTTTCACTAGCGCTTCTCTGCAGTGTGTCTTTGGTAGGGTAATGGTTAGCACGCTAGTTCCTGCAGTACGGAGCCGTTGCTGGCAAGGGTTTGAGTCCCGGGTTGGCTCTGGGATGTGAAATTGGCACATACAGTGTATTCCCTATCTCTCACCCTCCATCTCTCTTAGACCCTCACCTCTCTTTAGTGCTCCCTTACCTGCCTGTTGTCTTCTCTTCATTTCTCTCGTGACACCACGAGAGGAGCAAACACACCCATGTGTGTGTCCCTGCCTTCCATTCTCTCTCCATCTGTCTTTACCCATCACCCCATGTCTCTCTCCCTCCTGGTCTTCCTCTCTCTCTCTCTCATCTCTGTCTTTCCTCGCCTCCATAAGAGGAGTAAACACATCAACGTGTGTGTCCTGATGCGAGGCTTGAGATGCTTGAGATGGAGTGTTGACACAGCAGGCTCTGTTGCCTTTCTCCATCGCCCCCCAGATTAAAAGAGATTAGGACGGGAATGAGCTAGAAGTCGCATGTCAGGAGAGAATCATGGGTCGTGCTCAACACGAAACGGAAGAAAATGCGCCGAACCGAGGAGGCATTATCTGAACTTGTCCAATATATAACACTCACTTCCGCTTTCCGCCGCACAACATTTTTTAAACGTTTTGCCACATTGTGCCCCAATGAATTACGGCCCAGATTTGAACCTCTGTATTTGATTTCCTCTTCTTCTAAGTAATGCAGACAAAGAGCGAAGATAAAGGAAACAAATTCACGCTAGCATGTAGGTTACACGAGGCCTCTGCAGTAACATTTTGTGGGGCATATGCTCAGTCTAAAAAGGAAGTCAAAGATCAGGAAGACGTATGTTTGCGTCACTGAGCAGTGCCCAAGAAATAATTCAAATTGTTAATTGCTACCACCTCCCTCCAAATCAAAACCAAACATGGATTCCATGTTGTGTTCTCACACCTGTATGTGTTTCACACCTGTTTGTCCTAGCTAATCAGCCTCGCAGACAAGGAAGCACCACTCAGCGATGCAAACAACGCATTCTTTATCAGAACTGTCCGAATATACCCTTCGAAGTGGGAAAAGCGTCACCAAACAGGCAAAGACACAAGTCGGTAAATAAGTTGCACTGTGGGCTAGTTTTAGCAGTTCTAGCAGTAGCTAGAAGGAGATCCAATCGAGACACTGGACTAGTCTTAGAAATCACCTTCCGAACTTTAATCCTTAGATGTCAACTAGACTCTTATAAGTCTTTTAGAAAAGTCTCACTTGTATGGCGTTAGAAAACTAGACCTTTAAACTACTGTTTTCTTGTCACAAAAATTCTCTCTACCACATGCAGTCAAAAATGGCTCCCCCTTACCTGACACACCCACATCCTATATCAACTCAAACCAGGAAGTCACTATGGGTGTGGCTAGGGAGTGACTGGGGCAGAGCCCACAGCCTATACACACTCAAGGAATCATGGAACCTTCTTCTTCTTTGGTATCATGGTGGTCGCACATTTTATTTGTGCATGTTGCCACCTTCTGTGAGGTAGTGTGTTCAATCACATTACATTTGTGATACAAAAATAAAATAGGGGGGGAAAAAAATCAAAAATAGTACCACCAACCAACCCTACACCTACAGTATACGACTATTTCCCAGAAAAACAAATCTCCAAATATCTTATAACTCTTCTGTAGTAAAATCTCATACACCCATGTACTTCTCTGCAGCTGCCACATACACTCATTAAAAACCCACTACCCAATTCCACTACTTTGACACTATCTGCTCCTGCACCATGCCAATGGCCTGGGAGGACAGGACACCATACTTCAACACACCCTGTAACTCTTCTGAAGTAAAATCTGGTATACCCAAGTACTTCTCTACAGCTGCCACCACAACATCTATTTTCTGTGATTTACATTCCATTTCTGCAGTACAGTTGATAACCATTGCTATGAGCGCTAAGAAGCCAACTTTACTCAAGCATAAATCACTCGTTGGCCTATCCCTCTGTGCTGACACAAATATACTGCTCACTGGGATCCTCTCAGGATCCATCACCCTTGACCCAACCTCCTCCTCTTTCTTCACTGCATCAGCATACGACACACTCAGCACTACTCTGACTCTGGCCACTTCAACCTGCCCATCTCACACCGGACACTTTGATCCCCAGCAACATGGGCACCCCTACTGTTGACACACAGAACTTTATCCACCGAAACGACACAATCCTCTGTTCCATGCCCTCCTGCACACTTCCGACCACTTGGAATCCCCCTGCTACACACTTCTGCGACTCACCCTCATTCACTGTCTTCTCATTCTGTTTGCACTTGACACCAATCTTCTTCGACATCCCATCTCCATCTCTAACGCCGTCTTCCTCAGATTCAAATCCGACCTCTGCTTTCCTCATTCTCTTCAAACCTCCTCTTCCTCTTTTTCCACCCCCCATCACCCCTCAGAAATCCACGTTTCTGTGTCCTTGTCCCAATATTCCTGTTCTTGTTCCATGATTCCTCCTATGACCTCCTGCGTACATGTCTTGCCCTGGGCTTCTCCTCCTGCCTTGCTCTATGATACAGTCATCGCTATTAATTAACTCGAAAGCATTTTCTAAAATCTTCCAATCATGGAACCTTGTGGGTTACACTTTAGTTATACTAGTTACACTGCAAATGTACACTGCAGTACTTCTGCAATATGCAGTTGCTAGATACATTATTTTTTTAACCTTTAAATTAACGATGTGATTTATGAAGAATATAACTTATAGACTCTCCACTGGGCGAAAACTGGTTGTATCAATGTTGTTTCGACGTCATTTCAACCAAAAAAAGGCATCACTGTATGGGAATTTCATATTTTTTTCATCCAGCTTTTAGCCTAAATCCAATGACATTGTGAAATGTTTGGTTGATTTCACGTTGAACTGATTTCACGTTGACAACTCAACCAAATGTAAATCAAAACTGAACGTTGAACTGACGTCTGTGCTCAATGGGTCATGAGCTTAGTTTATCTGTCGTACCCCATCAGAACTCAAATTCTAAACGGTTTTACCCCTTTGTTTACAAACAATGTACATGTTTAAAGCTATAATTTTCATATCATGGATGGTCAGTCCTTGTATCCATAGCTCTGCCCATGAGTTTCAGAGTGGTTACATTTCTACAGCCCCATCCCTCAGCTGTTGACCAAATCAGTGGCGTGGTATCCGCTTTGTTATTGTTCAAAAGGCAGATTGCCCCTTCTAAGGATCACTTTACTTTAAACAAATTTGGGTTAAAAAGCCATCATCATCACAGTGGGCTCTATCTTGAAAACTTGACTGCTGACAATCACCATTTTTTTGGACTTAACGAACAAAATAATAAAATAGAGTTTTTGAGTGAACTATCACTTTAATTTAAAGGAGGATCACCCCCGAAAAATATTGGAAGGACAAACACGAAAAATCACAACTCATAACAGTCAGAATTGATCAGGCGCATCATTGCATTTCCGAACCCACATCACAGTGAATGGGAGAGTGAATCAACATCCACAACAATGAATAAATCACCAGATCCCTGTGAATTAATCTCTCTTAAGTTTGTATTTCATTGCAAATGTGCTCAGACATCTCCATGGTAACAGGAATTCCATGAGCATTCCCAAGTGCATTGGCAACTCACTACAGACGGTCGGTGTGACATGCACTGCGAATATACACCCACACACACACACACTTTGCAAAGATGTGTTCGCACACACACGCGCACGCGCACACACACATACACATAATTTTAGTATACACAGTGTTGGAATCAACACTACACAGTCAGAGACCCACCATCTACCAAATACTTCACCAGATTGTCATTTTATGACACACAAAACATCTAGGTCATACTGACCTTGTATCTTTCATACAGACAATATAATATGCAAATTATTTTGTTAACTGTTCAACAGCAGTTTCACAGTACGACAGCATTCCCTGTACCCCTCAAAGAGGGAAACAAAGTGTGATGTACAGTACACACACTTCACACACTTTACACGCTTTACACACTTTACACACACGCACACATGCACGCACGCACACACACA